>NC_091351.1:1675000-1715000 GCF_038502225.1 Cherax quadricarinatus | reverse complement strand
TGCGATACTTCCATAGCCTAGATATTCCACTTACAGAAATCTATGGTATGTCAGAATCTACTGGGCCCCATACTATAGGCATGGAAAAAGCCTTCAAAGTTGGTAGTGCTGGGCTGACCATCCCTGGTTGCTACACAAAAATAGATAAACCAGATGAAGAAGGCAATGGTGAGGTGTGCATGGGTGGTCGTCACGTGTCTATGGGTTACCTGAGAATGGAAGAAAAGACAAATGAGGCTATTGATGGGGAAGGTTGGCTCCATACTGGTGATATTGGCAGGGTAGACAGTGATGGGTTCCTGTTCATTACTGGCCGTATCAAGGAACTAATAATCACAGCAGGTGGTGAAAATATAGCTCCAGTTCTTATTGAAGACAACTTGAAAGCTGAATTGCCTTGTATAAGCAATGCTATGCTAATTGGAGACAGAAGGAAGTTCCTCTCCGTCCTTCTAACATTAAAGGTGGGTATTAGTAAGAATTAGTGGGATTTCTAATCCATGTGGTAGCTGCATTTAGTTCTGTAAAGTGAATGTGGGTTGGCAGGCTGGGTGGGGAGGATTAAATTTCAGACGACTCCCGTATTGTCTGCTCTCCAGAGGACAAGGTCCACGACAGTTTTGAGCTTTGGAAAGACTGGTGACACTGGGCTGCATCTGTAACACCATTGCCAGGCTGTAGCATTCCTATGGATGTTACCGAGGAGGTAGCTCCATAGATTTTATTTGGCTCTGTTCTCTCCTGCACTGGAACTGTTGGGTCATTATACACCATATTGAAAGTCCTTCAAGACTGCCCAACAGATTATTTGCAGATTTAACCTTTTGAGAAGTGTTACAAATTTAGAGAATTATTGCCCTCCCTGGGTTCCAAGTTTGCATTTTATGCATATGCCTTTCTCTTCACTTCCAGTGCAGTTGCCAAGAGTGGTGGTGGTATCTTTGTAAACACTGCTATTGGTCAGGTTTATCTTGTGTTCCTCCCTGCAGGCTGCCTTCACAAAGTGAGGTTGTAGGTGAACCAGGCTCTGCTCCTCATACCTCCCTTCAGTTTGAGTTTTAAGACTGCTCTGCTTTTGTTGACCATGTCTTTCCCCTGGGTCACTTCAATTCCCTTCACCCTGTGGAGTGTAGGCAGACTGCTTGTAGCAGCACATTAATAAGCTAGTTGCTACTACAAACTGCAATATGCATAGTTTCAAACTCTCAGTGCTCTATCAACCCATAGCATATTTATGCCTGCGTGGTTTAACTGTTCAGTGCAAAATTTTAATTTGTTGTACATCTCCAAAACTGTCAAATGTTTTGGAGACTTTTTTTTCCCCTCGGTTACCTGTCTTAAGTCGGTTATTTAACCTTAAATTGAAGATTGCACTTGAGGTTGCTGTACAGAAAGTACAGCATTCTTTGCGGAATCAGCAAAATGCTCATTGTCTTCAAATTTTAGTAGTTTCCATGCTATCCATGATTCACTTACAGAATGAGTCAGTAAAATTTCTTTAATGTTTTGTTGAGGCCCTTCAGTGTTTGTTGTAGAAACAATTACCCCTTTTAGACTACTCTCTAACTTAGGATAGTTCTGCCAATTTGGATTACTCCCATCCCTCCTTTCATTCCACACCCGAAGAAATACTGCTTGAACAATTTGTACTGCCACTGCAGTACACTTGTACAGTGCTTGTCATGGCATTATGCCGGGTGAGCGTCCTGGCACAATGCTGTGATTAAAATCAAAGGCCTACCATACAGGGTGGGGGCCTTTTTTCGTCAGTGCATTCTGCTGGGTAACGCATGACGTCATGGCCTGCCACCACACTTCAGCGACTTCTCATTGCTCGCGTGGCTGCCGTGGTGAGAGGAAGTGTTGTACTTCAGTCTCATTCGCCCCATCTTTTGTCCAGTGTTTCCTTTGGTTTTGGGGCTATACATCTTCGATTATGGGTAAAAGGAAGTCTTTAACTCCTGAAACTATAGCTGAAATTGTAGGGCTTCACAAAGCTGGGCACCAGACAAACCTTGGCCTGACCCCTCCAAGAAATCTGTTTACCTTAACTGTGTTACAGAAGCAGTTACTCTAACTGCAAGAGAACAAATTTTACCATAAAGCAGCAGTTGGGTTCTGGCCATTTTTATCTGGTATGGGAATTTTGCATTTGCACATTCATGAATCTGACAACCCTGAAACCATGTGGACACTCCCAGCACCTCTGCACTGCCAGGCTGAGCTATAGTTTCAAACCTCTTCAAGGGGGCTCCTTGGCGTGGTGAAGAGGCTCTTGGTCTGAGGAATTAGCCCTGTCGGTCTTCCTCAGACCGAACCTAATTACCCCCCCCATTCTCCCCTCCCCTATCCCATCCTCCCCTTTTTTCCATTCCTCCTCCTCCTCACCCCTCTTTTGCCCTTCCTCTTTTTGGCCTTTGGGATTTCTCCCACAGGCACGCTAGTTCCTAGGTAGGGGAAAGGACACCGGGGTCCATCCCATTCCGTTGAGGTTCTTGGCGGTGGCGTAGTTTGCCGTGGAATCTGGATTGCCTGGGGATGTCCTGATCCTTCTCCGGTATCCCGGAGTAGCTTTAGGTGTCTTTCGGGCGACGGGTGTATCTCTGGAAGCCACCTTTCGGATTCCGGGGGTGGTGGCCGAAGGAGGTATGCTTTGTGGCGGATATCCGGCCGCCCTCTCTTGTCCACCGAGGTAGCTCGGCAGATGTGAGGTTGCTATCCCGGATTGCTGGTTTACTGGCATGAAGGGTAGGGTATGGCACGGGTTCCATGCTGCATCTGCGCTACTAGTGGTGCCGAGGTCCTCTTGGGCGCGGAGGGAGATTTCCGGCCCTTTCATTCCTCCTGGGAACTATTCCTCCCCGGTCCCCCCTTTTTTTATTCTTTTTTTATTTGTATTTTTTTTTTTTCTTAAAAAGCAAAGGAGTAACCTAACCATGGCAGCCCTAGTCCATGAACCCACTACCCCCGGGCCCCTTATTGATACCACACCCCATTCTGACCCTGCCTTGTGTTTAGACCACTCTTCGGACACTCCTGATGCCCCTGTACCTCTTGCTGGTGCTGTTTCCTCACCCGCTTCAGGTACCGGGGCTTCGACTGACTCCTTCGATTTGTCTGAACTCCGCTCTCCTTTGACAATGCTTCCGGCTTCTCCCTCTACGGTACGGCAATTTTCGAATCGCCTGCCCATTTCACGCTGGACCAACTCCGGTCCTACTCCTAAACGCCAACGTCAATCTTCTGATGATGCTCCTTCGTTACCTTCCCATTCTACTCGGAAAAGACACACACATCAAGCACTCCCTCTCCACGCTCAGTTTCGGACCACACAATGGACTAAATTCTTTACTTTAAGACCGACTTCTTCTTCTGCCTACCTTTCTGACCATAGTATTGGCAAAGCGCTCCTGCATCATGTTGGTAGAGATATTTCATTTCATGCTCTCAAGAGCGGTATGCGCATCGTCACTGTCCAGAATGCTACCCAAGCTCATGATCTTTCTCTCCTTTCGAATATCGATACTACTCCTATCACTATTGAAAAACATCTTTCTCTCAATTCTTGTAGTGGTACCATCATTCTGCCCCATACCATAGTCCAACAGAATTTTCAGTCATGTGGCAATGACATTTTTGAACAGCTGGAACTCCAGGATCTCCCAATCCTCAAAGTAGACACTTATGTCCTTCCTGCCCGGGGGCAGAGACGTTACCCTTGCAATGTGGCTCGTTTAACTTTTGACAGCCGAAAACTCCTGTCCTCTGTATATGTCGCGGGACATCGGTTACAAGTTCGAAAGGTGATACCTACACCGCAACAATGTAGAAATTGCTGGCGTTTTGGTCACCCAGCGAAATATTGCAGATCTATGGCCGAATGCCCAGTCTGTGGTGCAGACGACCATTCTAATATATCTTGCAGTCAACCTCCATCTTGCCTTAATTGTAATGAAGCTCACCCTTCGTACTCCCGCCGTTGCCAGGTCTACTTAAATGAACGTGAAATCCGTTGCCTCAAAGAGGCAGAAGGTCTCCCTTATGCTATGGCAGTTACTCATCTCCACCTCCAAGGGAGACTACCCCGTGTTTCTTATTCTCGTGTTTCCAAACATCCCCCCCACTTCTGGGGTCCCATCTTCTGCAGCCTCCTCTGTTGTCACCCCTCCCATAGCCACTACGGCATCTAATCCTTTTGCTGTCCTTGGGTCTGACGTCCCGACTACAACTCAGTCTGTTCTCACATCTTCGCGTCCTTCCTCACAAGCCCCAGTATCGACAAGACCTTGTACGACACCTAATACCAATCGCCCCTCTACTCAGAAGTCCAAAAAATCCACATTGCTCAAATCTTCTTTGCCCCTTCCTTCCCTTCTTCCACCTCCACACTTTACCTTTCCAGTCTCTGTACCTAGTTCTTCCCCTCTCTGGCTCTATTACAAGTGTGGAGATTCACCCTCCTCATACTATGCCTTCCACCCCCGTCCCCTCCCAAGTTTCTCCCTCTTCTGCCGCCTCCCAGGTTTCTGCCTCTTCCCCCCCCCCCCCACACTTCATCTCCAGTCCCTTACACTCTTCCCTCCCCCCTCTACTTTGGTACAGTCCATTACTGTCCCAATCTTTACTCACCCTCCTCCTCCTATCTCCAATATGGTCTCCCATACATCTTTGAATTCAGAAAAACTTGAAGCCATTTCAGAAATATATTGCAGAGACTAAACCTTCAATGGACACTGATTCACTTCCTGTTCCTTCTCTTCCCTCTCCTCCATCTTTACAACCCCATTCTTCGCAACGCTCCATTCCTTCGCTACTTGAACGTCTTCCAATGCCACCACACGTTGACTTTTCTAACCCCTCTAGTCCGTAGGTGCCTTTACCTACAGATTCCTGGTATTTTCTTCATCGCCAATCATGGCCTATTTACAGTGGAATATCCGCGGCCTCGGGTAATCGGGGTGAGCTTCAGATGTTGCTTTCCAGGTTTTCCCCTGTTGGTGCTTGCTTACAAGAACCAAAATTACACTCGGCTCTTTTCCAACCTATCTCAGGCTATAATTTATTGTATTCTTCGGATCCTTTCTCAGATGGGACCTATAATGAAAGTGCCCTTCTACGCAATGATATTCCGTACTGTCAACTATTTGTCCATACCTCGCTGCATTACACTGCAGCCCGTATCCACTTGAATAAGTGGTTTACAATATGTTCTTTATATATCTCTCCTCCTCGGGCATTTTCTATCCCAGACTTTGCCTTTTTTGTTTCATCCTTACCACCACTACTTCTGTTACTTGGTGATTTTAATGCCCACCATTTCCTCTGGGGGGGGGGGGTCTCATTGTGACTCGCGTGGCATCCAGTTGGAGGCTTTTCTCGCCTCTCGCCCCCTCCATGTTTTAAATACGGGTACTCCCACCCATTTTGATCCTCGTACTCGTACTCTCTCTTGCATTGATCTATCAGTCTGCTCTTCCTCCACTGCACTAGACTTCACCTGGTCTGTTCTACCAGACTTACATGACAGCGATCATTTTCCGATCATTCTTACTTCTCCTTCCTATTCACCACCTTTCCGTAGCCCTCGCTGGCAATTTGATCGGGCAAATTGGGATCTTTACTTACACCTCACTGCTTTTAGTGAGGTTCCTTCTTCATCCTCCATTGATGAGCTCCTACACATCATCTCGACGTCAGTTTCTACCGCAGCTTCTCATTCTATACCCCAAACCTCAGGCAGGCATTCTCAGAAGTGCGTGCCTTGGTGGTCTCCTGCTTGTGCTCGTGCAGTACGTTTGAAACGTGCTGCATGGGGCAGGTACCGGTACAATAGAACCGCTGAGAGACTTCTTGATTTTAAGCAGAAGCGTGCGATCGCTCGCCGTGTCATCCGTGAAGCTAAACGCACTTGTTGGCGAGACTGTTTCCACCATCACCTCTGCTTCTTCTATGAGTGCAGTCTGGAAAAAAGTGAGGAAATTGAGTGGTAAATACTCCTGACCCGGCTCCTGTTCTGCGGGTCGCTGGTGTTGATGTAGCAAACCCTCTCGATGTTGCCATTGAACTTGGCACACATCTGGTCCGTATTTCCCGAGGGCTCCATCTATGCCCCTCGTTTTTTTCCTCAAAGTCTGCCAGAGAGTTAGTACCCTTGGACTTTTCTTCTCTCAGAGAAGAACAGTATAATGTGCCTTTTACACTTCAAGAACTGGAGGCAACGCTCTCAGCTTGCCGATCATCGGCAGCTGGGCCTGACGACATTCATATTCGTATGTTACAACATTTACATCGGTCAGCCCTTGTAGTCCTCTTACACCTCTTCAATCTTATTTGGGCACAAGGAGTTCTTCCCCAGCTGTGGAAATCTGCCATTGTTCTCCCTTTCCGCGAACCGGGTACTACAGGACATGATGCCTCCCACTATCGCCCCATAGCTCTTACTAGTGCAGTTTGCAAAGTGATGGAACGTCTCGTAAATAGACGTTTAATGTGGTATTTAGAGATACACAAGTCTCTCCGCTAGTCAATATGGCTTTCGTAAGGGTCGTTCTACCATAGACCCCTTACTACGCTTGGATACGTATGTTCGTAATGCCTTTGCGAATAATCACTCAGTTATTGCCATATTTTTTGACCTTGAGAAGGCATAGGACACAACTTGGAGGTATATTTTGGCCCAGGCCCATTCCTTAGGCCTCCAAGGCAATCTACCATCCTTCCTTAAGAACTTTTTAACTGACAGACATTTCCGTGTTAGTCAATAATGTTCTTTCCCCGGACTTCGTCCAAGCTGAAGGTGTCCCTCAGGGATGTGTTCTAAGCACAACACTGTTTCTCCTTGCTATAAATGATTTGGCCTCTGTTCTTCCACCCAATATTTGGTCATCACTCTGTTGATGACTTCGCTATTGCTTGTGCAGGCGCTGACTGTCATCTTATTGCAGTTTCTCTCCAGCATGCGGTTGACCGTGTTTCCACTTGGGCCACCACGCATGGGTTTAAATTTTCAAGTACCAAAACTCGCCAAATTACTTTCACTAGATGCTCTGTTATCTCCGATCATCCTTTGTATCTCTATGGCTCCCGTATCCCCGAACGTGATAGTCGGGTTTCTAGGCCTTCTCTTTGACCGTCGGTTATCCTGGAAACCTCACATAGCCTCTCTGAAGGCAACTTGTCACAGCCGGCTAAACCTTCTTAAAACCCTTGCTCATCTTTCCTGGGGAGCTGATCGTCGAACTCTGCTTCGCCTACATTCAGCCCTCGTTTTATCGAAACTCGATTATGGTGACCAGATTTATTCCGCGGCCTCTCCTGCTACTCTCTAGCCTTAACTCTATCCATCACCAAGGATTACGTTTGTGCCTTGGTGCTTTTCGCTCTTTCCCTGTTGAGAGCCTCTCTACAGAAGCGAATGTTCCATCCTTGTCTGATGGCCGTGATGCCCATTGCCTTCGCTACTATGTACGCTCTCACGATCTACACAATCCTTCCATTTATAGAATGGTCACCGATATTAGTAGACATTCTTTATTCGTTTGCCGCCCCTGTTTGCTCCGTCCCTTTTCTCTTCGCCTACATTCACTCGTCTTCCCTTCAGTTACCACCTTTATATGTTCATGTAGCATCTCACTTTTCCCTACCCCCCTGGGAAGTTCCAGCTGTTCGGGTCTGTTCTTTCTCACTCCCTTGCTCGAAAGCTCAACTGCCTACGGTGGCTTCCCGCTATTTTTCTTGATCACTTCCACTCCCATTCTCATGCCACCGCTGTGTACACAGATGGCGCCGTCTTCAGATGGCGTCGGATTCGCAGCAGTGTTTCCGGACAGCGTCGTGCGGGGACATTTACTATCTTCAGCTAGCATTTTTACTGCTGAACTGTATGCCATTCTTGCAGCACTTATTCGTATCGCATCTATGCCTGTGTCATCATTTGTAGTAGTCTCAGACTCCCTTAGTGCTCTACAGGCTATACGAAAATTTGATATATCTCATCCCCTAGTTCTCCGTATCCAACTTTGGCTACGCCGTATCTCTACCAAACATATAGTTTTTTGTTGGGTCCCTGGTCATGTCGACGTACAGGGCAATGAACAGGCACACTGCTGCGCGGTCAGCAGTACATGACCTACCAATTTCCTATCGAGGTGTTCCATTTCTGGACTATTTTGCTGCAATAGCTACCCACCTTCGCACCCGTTGGCAACAAAGTTGGTCAACTCTGCTCGGTAACAAACTTCATTCTATTAAACCGAGCATAGGTTACTGGCCGTCTTCTTGTCATCAGTGCCGAGGTTGGGAGACCACTCTCTCCTGCCTTCGCATTGGCCACACTCGTCTTACTCATGGGTATCTCATGGAGAGGCACCCTGTTCCTCTCTGTGAGCAGTGTCAAGTTCCAGTATCGATTAGCCACATTCTGTTAGACTGCCCTCTCTATCAACGAGCACGCAGAATTTACCTCCGTCGTCTTCGTTCTACTACTCTCTCTTTACCTTCCCTTCTTGCTGATGGACCCTCCTTTAATCCTGACTCTCTCATTGACTTCTTGACAACGACTGATTTACTCCACACAAACTCTGATACTTTTCGCACTCCCCTCAGCCCTTTCTAGTTCAGTCTCTTGCTGCCCTTTACCCTTTCACCATCCACTGCCCCGCTGTTATCCGTAACCTATTACTCGTCCATCTCCCTTTTGCCACCTGATGCCCTCGCTTCCTTCCTGCCCTGCAGCGCTGTATATTCCTTGTGGTTTAGCACTTCTTTTTTATTATAACAATAATTTCAAGCTTTATACAAGGCTTTACATAAATTAAAATGGTTTAAATTTAAATTGACTAGTGGATATTCTTAGAATGGCCAGAGGCTGTTTAGCACATCTTAACTTGGGGAGCAGATTGCAAAATAATGTAGGGTGCTTCCCAAATTGCTAATGTTTGTAGATATATATGTTAATGTAGGAGGGTCAGGTACAGTACTATCTTGGTTAAAGTCCCCCCCCCCTAAAAAAAAAAAAAAAAAAAAAAGGTATAAGCATTTATAACTTTTTTTTAGTTCATTAGTACAGCAAACAGAGTACTCAAATTACTTTATAGCATGTTCATAAAAGGAATTAGCACTTTTTTTACTTAGAAGTTTAATCACCTGCATGTAATTATCTGTAGACACTAAAATATAGCAAAATTTATGAAGATTACTGCACTAATTACCTAAAAATTTTAAGTACTGTAATTTAAAATATTGAGTGTTCATTGCCACAGGCTAAGCTTGTCTAAGAGTACCAATATTCAACAGACAAATATGAACTTGGATACTGGTGAACCTCTCGATACCCTGAGTGCTGCATGTATGGACTGGTGTCGCAGTGTTGGATCATCGGCAAAGACCATACAAGAAGTCCTTGCAGGTCCTGATGCAAACATTATGAGAGCAATCCAAGATGGTATTGATCGTGCAAACAAGCTGGCTCCGTCAAATGCTCAAAGAATACAGAAATGGACTATTATTCCCAGAGACTTTTCAGTGCCAGGTGGTGAACTTGGTAGGTGAAGACAGTTTATACATCTTTTAAATTTTATTTAAACTCTTAAAGTTTGTAAAATATGTGTTGGGATTTGGATTTATTTTTAACCAACCAAACCCAACAATAAGTTTAGAAAAGACTGTTTGGCCTTTTTGTCGCAGGAATTTAAAACTGACTATAAATTTGGCACTTTTCTCGCTCTTGGACATCTGCTTTCAGGAAATTGTGCTTCTTTGAGCCTTAGGGGGTTTTGACATTTCTAAATTCAACAAAATATAGGTGGTTGCTTCCTGCCCATCTTTGATTAGCTACTTTACTAGTACAAATTTTTCCTTTAATCTTGGTTTATGGAAGTCTTAAATACATAACTGATTTTGCTCTCACACCTATCACTAGGTCTTAGTTTTTTTAAAATCTGACTTTTCACTTTCATTTCTGCTCTTCCAGTTTCCCCTTTGTCTGGCATCAGGACAGCTCTTGGTTCTTGATATGTTAGGTGGCTACCGAGGTGAAAGCTGTTCATTCTCAAGCAGAGCTCTGCCTCAGTGACTTCATTGGTCACATTTAGTACATAGATGTGCTCTTGGGATGTGGTAGGCCTGATACTCCTATATTTTTAATTAATATTTTTAATTAATGCAGGTTATTTTAACTTGTTATTGTGTGCTTGATTTTATTTTTTGTATTAGTTTTGGTTGTGGTGTATCAGGCAAAAGAACAAGTGAATTCTACAGTAGGCCTCAATGCTTAGTAAATGTTAAATATCTGCTCCCTCTCCTTGAACCACCCTTATTTTAACATTCCTTGTCAGGGAATCTAATGCTTATCCATTTCTTTTCTGAAGAGTACCAGTGTACTCCATAACCCAGGGAAGGTAGTATCCTTTAAAACTAAATTGCATAATTATAAAACTTTATTGCATTTTCATTTTTTAAATGACACTTAACTTTTATTTCAACAGGGCCTACTATGAAGCTGAAGCGGCCTGTTGTTGTCCAGAAGTATTGTGAAACGATAGAAAGATTTTATGAAGCTTGAAAGGCGACTGGTATTCTCTGAAGGAAATTCTAAAGTGTAAAGTTTCTTTACTTATTTCTGTAAAAAGCATGGTTACATGACTTGTGCCTTGCTTTACTCATTACTTGCCATAAGTGCCTCTTAAACTTTATTTATGGATTAAAGGCAATTGTGATAATTTTCCACCCAGGCTGTGTATCTTGTGAAATAGGTTACTTTAATTTCAACCAACCCATGTGCAATGAATTCCCACTTCATGGAAATTCCAGATTAATACTGTGTATACTTGTAAGCACAAAGCTGGGATCAAATAAACATTAACTTTTGTCCTTAAGTTGCATGACATTAATAAAAATACTAAATTCATAGGGCCACTTAATTTGTATTCGGGTAATAAAACTGGGAGAGGAGAGAAAAAAAAATGGAAGGCCTGATAGGTTTGAGTTGGTTAACCTCTTCAAGGGGGGCTCCTTGGCGTGGTGAAGAGGCTCTTGGTCTGAGGAATTAGCCCTGTCGGTCTTCTTCCTCAGACCGAACCTAATTACCCCCCATTTTCCCCTCCCCTATCCCATCCTCCCCATCCTCCCCTTTTTCCATTCCTCCTCCTCCTCCTCACCCCTCCCTTTTGCCCTTCCTCTTTTTAGCCTTCGTGATTTCTCCCACAGGCGCGCTAGTTCCTAGGTAGGGGAAAGGACACCGGGGTCCATCCCATTCCGTTGAGGTTTCTTGGCGGTGGCGTAGTTTGCCGTGGAATCTGGATTGCCTAGGGATGTCCCGATCCCTCTCCGGTATCCCGGAGTAGCTTTGGGTGTCTTTTGGGCGACGGGTGTATCTCTGGAAGCCACCTTTCGGATTCCGGGGGTGGTGGCTGAAGGAGGTATGCTTTGTGGCGGATATCCGGCCGCCCTCTCTTTTGTCCACCGAGGTAGCTCGGCAGATGTGAGGTTGCTATCCCAGATTGCTGGTTTACTGGCATGAAGGGTAGGGTATGGCACGGGTTCCATGCTGCATCTGCGCTACTAGCGGTGTCGAGTCCTCTTGGGCGCGGAGGGAGATTTCTGGCCCTTTCATTCCTCCTAGGAACTATCCCTCCCCGGTCCCCCCTTTTTTTTTTTTCTTTTTTTTATTTTTATTTTCTTTTCTTTCTTTTTTTTTCTTAAAAACAAAAAGAAAGAAGTAACCTAACCATGGCAGCCCTAGTCCATGAACCTGGTACCCCCGGGCCCCTTCTTGATACCGCACCCCGTTCTGACCCCGCCTCGTCTTTGGACCACTCTTCAGACATTCCTCATGCCTCTGTACCTATTGCCGGTGCTGTTTCCTCACCCGCTTCAGGTACTGAGGCCTCGACTGACTCCTTCGATTTATCAGACCTTCGCTCTCCTCTGACTATGCTTCCGGCCTCTCCCTCTACGGTGCGGCAATTTTCAAATCGCCGACCCGTTCCACGTCGGACCAACTCTGGTCCCACGCCTAAACGTCAACGACAATTACCTGCTGATGATACTTCTCCACCTTCACCTTCTCGTTCTTCTCAGAAACGATCGACACGTCCTTCACTACCTTTCCACGCTCAGTTTCAGACTGAACAGTGGACTAAATTCTTCACTTTACGACCAACTTCCTCTACTGCCTATCTTTCTGACCATAGTATTGGCAAGGCACTCCTACGCCATGTTGGTAAAGATATTTCTTTTCATGCTCTTAAGAGCGGTACGCGCATCATTACCGTACAGAATGCTACCCAGGCTCGTGAGCTCTCTCGTCTTTCCCATATAGATACTGTTCCTGTCACCCTTGAAAAACATCATTCCCTCAATTCTTGTAGTGGTACCGTTATTCTGCCCCATACCATAGTTCAACAAAATTTCCAGACATGTGGCACCGACATTCTAGAACAGCTGGAACTCCAAGATCTCCCAATCCTCAAGGTAGACACTTACGTTCTTCCTGCCCGTGGGCGGAGACGATACCCTAGCAATGTGGCTCGTTTAACTTTTGACAGCCGAGAACTCCCATCCTCCGTTTATATAGCAGGACATCGGTTACAAGTTCGAAAGGTGATCCCTACACCACAACAGTGTAGAAATTGCTGGCGATTTGGCCATCCAGCGAAATATTGCAGATCTATCGCCGAATGCCCAGTCTGTGGTGCCGATGACCATTCTAATACGTCTTGCAATCGATCTCCCTCTTGCCTTAACTGTCATGAGGCTCACCCTTCGTACTCTCGCCGTTGTCAGGTCTATTTAAACGAGCGGGAAATCCGTTACCTCAAAGAGACAGAAGGTCTCCCTTATGCCATGGCAGTTTCTCATCTCCGCCTCCAAGGGAGACTCCCACGTGTTTCTTATTCCCGTGTTTCAAAACGTCCCCCCACTTCTGGTATCCCATCTTCTACACCCACCTCTGTGGTTACCTCTCCCATAATCACTCCTGTATCTAATCCTTTTGCTGTCCTCGGCTCAGACGTCCCTACTTCAACGCCTCAGTCTAATCTCGCTTCTTCGAGTTCTCTCTTACAAGCCTCAGTATCGACGAGACCTCGTACGACACCTCTTCCCAATCGTCCCTCTACTTCTCAAAAGTCAAAAAAAGGTCCGGTAACACCTCCTACCCATCTTCCACCTCCTCATTTTACCCTCCCTGTCTCTGTCCCTAGTTCTTCCCCTCTCACTGGCTCAGTTACAAGTGCAGAGGTTCACCCTCCTCCTCGTAATGTACCTTCCTCCCCTGTTCCCTCCCAAGTTCCTTCCTCTTCTGCCACCTCCCAGGTTCCTGTCTCTTCTGTCCCCTGCCACGCTTCTCCAGTTCCCTCCACCCTTTCGCCCCCCCCCTACCTTGGTACAGTCCAATACAGTTCCAATCTTTACTCATCCTCCCCCTACCATTCCCAATATTGTCTCCCATACGACATCTCTGAATTCCGAAACACTTGAAGCAATCTCTGAATATATTGCAGAGACCAAACCATCAATGGACACTGATCCACCTTCCGCTCTTTCTCTCTCCTCTGCTCCATCTGCGCAACTCCTTTCTTCACAGCGCACCGTTCCTTCGCTGCTTGAACATTTTCCACTGCCTCCGCATGTGGACTTTTCTAACCCTTCTAGTCCGTAGGAACCCTTACCTGCGGATTTCAAGTATCTTTATCATTGCCAATCATGGCCTTTTTACAGTGGAATATACGCGGCCTCAGGGGTAATCGGGGTGAGCTTCAGATGTTACTCTCCCAGTTTGCCCCTGTTGGTGTTTGCTTACAGGAACCAAAATTACACTCTGCTGTTATTTCTCACATCTCAGGCTATAATTTATTGTATTCTTCAGATCCTTTTCCTGATGGGACCTTTAATGAAAGTGCCCTTCTTCTCCGCACTGATATTCCGTACCATCAGCTATTTATTCATACTTCGCTGCATTACACAGCAGCCCGTATCCACTTACATAGGTGGTATACGCTCTGTTCTTTATATCTCTCTCCTTCTCGGGCATTATCTATTCCGGATTTTGCCTTCCTTGTTTCGTCATTACCGCCACCGATTCTGTTACTTGGTGATTTTAATGCCCACCATTTCCTCTGGGGAGGGTCTCACTGTGATTCCCGTGGAATTCAGTTAGAGGCTTTTCTTGCCACCCACCCCCTCCATGTTTTAAATACAGGTACTCACACCCATTTTGATCCTCGGACTCATACTCTCTCTTGCATCGATCTCTCAGTTTGCTCTTCCTCCGCCGCATTAGACTTTACTTGGTCTGTTCTCCCGGACTTACATGACAGTGATCATTTCCCAATCATTCTTACTTCCCCTTCATATACGCCACCTCTTCGCACCCCACGCTGGCAATTTAATCGGGCAAATTGGAACCTTTACTCACACCTGACTGTTTTTAAAGAGGTTCCTTCTTCGTCCTCCATCGATGAGCTTTTACACCTCTTCTCGTCCTCCGTTTTCACCGCAGCTTCTCATTCTATACCCCAAACTTCGGGCAGGCATTCTCAGAAATGCGTGCCTTGGTGGTCTCCTGCTTGTGCTCGTGCAGTACGTTTGAAACGCGCTGCATGGGGCAGGTACCGGTACAATAGAACCACAGAGCGACTCCTTGATTTTAAACAGAAGCGTGCGATCGCTCGCCGTGTCATCCGTGACGCTAAACGCACTTGCTGGCGAGATTATGTCTCCACCATCACCTCTGCTTCCTCTATGAGTGCAGTCTGGAAAAAAGTACGAAAACTGAGTGGTAAATATTCTCCTGACCCGGCTCCTGTTCTGTGGGTTGCCGGTGTTGATATAGCAAACCCACTAGATGTTGCCAATGAAATTGGCAATCATCTGGTCCGTATTTCTCAGGGACTCCATCTATGCCCCTCATTTCTTTCCTCAAAGTCTGCCAGAGAGTTAGCACCCTTGGACTTTTCTTCTCTCAGAGAAGAACAGTATAATGTGCCTTTTACACTTCAAGAACTGGAGGCAACACTCTCAGCTTGTCGATCATCGGCAGCTGGGCCCGACGACATTCATATTCGTATGCTACAACATTTACATCAGTCAGCCCTTGCAGTCCTATTACGCCTTTACAATCTTATTTGGTCACAAGGAGTTCTTCCACAGCTGTGGAAATCCGCCATTGTTCTCCCTTTCCGCAAACCAGGCACTACGGGACATGAAACCTCCCACTATCGTCCCATTGCTCTTACCAGTGCAGTTTGCAAAGTAATGGAACGTCTAGTAAATAGACGTTTAGTGTGGTATTTAGAGACACACAACAGTCTCTCCACTCGTCAATATGGCTTTCGTAAGGGACGTTCTACCATAGACCCCTTACTGCGCTTGGATACGTATGTTCGTAATGCCTTTGCGAATAACCACTCAGTTATTGCCATATTTTTTGACCTTGAGAAGGCATATGACACAACTTGGAGGTATAATATTTTAGCCCAAGCCCACTCCTTAGGCCTTCGAGGCAATCTACCATCCTTCCTTAAGAACTTTTTAACTGACAGGCATTTCCGTGTTCGGGTTAATAATGTGCTCTCCCCGGACTTTGTCCAAGCTGAAGGTGTCCCCCAGGGATGTGTTCTGAGCACAACACTTTTTCTCCTTGCTATTAATGATTTGGCCTCTAGTCTTCCATCAAATATTTGGTCATCACTCTATGTTGATGACTTCGCTATTGCCTGTGCAGGCGCTGACTGTCACCTCCTTACAGTTTCTCTCCAGCATGCAGTCGACCGTGTTTCCAATTGGGCCACCACACATGGGTTTAAATTTTCCAGCACTAAAACCCACCAAATCACTTTCACTAGACGCTCTGTCATCTCTGATCATCCTTTGTACCTCTATGGCTCACGTATCCCTGAACGTGATACAGTCAAGTTTCTGGGCCTCCTCTTTGATCGTAGGTTATCCTGGAAACCTCACATTACCTCTCTGAAGGCAACTTGTCACAGCCGGCTGAACCTTCTTAAAACCCTTGCTCATCTTTCGTGGGGAGCTGATCGTCGAACCCTCCTTCACCTACATTCCACCCTTATTTTATCGAAACTTGATTATGGTGACCAGATCTATTCAGCGGCATCTCCTGCTACTCTCTCTAGCCTTAACCCCATTCATCACCAAGGATTACGTTTATGCCTTGGTGCTTTTCGCTCTTCCCCTGTCGAAAGCCTCTATGCAGAAGCGAACGTTCCATCCTTATCCGATCGCCGTGATGCCCATTGCCTGCGCTACTATGTACGCTCTCATGATCTCCGCAATCCTTCCATTTATAGAATGGTCACTGATATTAGTAGACATTCTTTATTTGTTCGCCGCCCCTGCTTACTCCGTCCCTTCTCTCTTCGCCTTCATTCGCTCTTGTCTTCTCTTCAACTACCACCTTTCTATGTACATGTAGCATCTCACTTTTCCCTACCCCCCTGGGAAGTTCCAGCTGTTCGAGTCTGTTCTTTCTCCCTCCCTTGCTCGAAAGCCCAACTGTCTACGGTCGCTTCCCGCTCTCTTTTTCTTGACCACTTTCACTCTCATTCTCATGCCATTGCTGTGTACACAGATGGCTCTAAGTCTTCTGACGGCGTAGGATTCGCAGCAGTGTTTCCGGACAGCGTCGTACAAGGGCATTTACTATCTTCAGCTAGTATTTTTACTGCTGAATTATATGCCATCCTTACAGCACTTATCCGTATTGCATCTATGCCTGTGTCATCATTTGTGGTTGTCTCAGACTCCCTTAGTGCTTTACAGGCTATACAAAAATTTGATACACCTCACCCCTTAGTCCTCCGTATCCAACTTTGGCTACGCCGCATCTTTACTAAGCATAAAGATATTGTTTTTTGTTGGGTCCCTGGTCATGTTGACGTACAGGGCAATGAACAGGCAGACACTGCTGCGCGGTCAGCAGTACATGACCTACCAGTTTCTTATAGAGGTATTCCATGTACGGACTATTTTGCTGTAATATCTTCCCACCTTCACACCCGTTGGCAACAACGTTGGTCTACTATGCTCGGCAACAAACTTCAGTCTATTAAACCGAGTATAGGTTACTGGCCGTCTTCTTATCACCAGTGTCGAGGTTGGGAGACTACTCTCTCCCGTCTTCGCATTGGCCATACTCGTCTTACTCATGGATATCTCATGGAGAGGCGTCTTGCTCCTCTCTGTGAGAATTGCCAAGCTCCATTATCAGTCAGCCACATTCTGTTGGACTGCCCACTTTATCAACGAGCACGCAGAATTTACCTCTGTCGTCGTCTTCGCCCCGCTGCTCTCTCTTTACCTTCCCTTCTCGCTGATGGACCCACCTTTCATCCGGACTCTCTCATTGACTTTTTGACAACGACTGACTTACTTCACAAATTCTGATACTTTCAGCCCTTTCTACTTGTATCTCTTGCTACCCTCTACCCCCGTACTATCCCCTGCCCCGCTGTTTTCTGTAACCTGCTGATCATCCCCCCTCCCTTCTGCCATCCAATTCCCTTGCTTCCTTCCCTACCCTGCAGCGCTGTATAGCCCTTGTGGCTTAGCGCTTCTTTTTGATTATAATAATAATATATATATAGATAGATATATATATTAGAGAGGGGGTTGAGAGAGGGAGGTTGAGATACAGAGAGGGAGGTTGAGATATAGAGATATATATAGAGAGAGATTGAGATAGAGAGAGAGATTGAGATAGTTTGCCTGCCCCCTCTCTCATCTGCGACTGCTTGACAGTAGAGAACAGAGCAAGACGTCTCATCTCTCGCCTGGACCCATCCTGGATAGATCTGTCATTTCAGCAGAGCCTTCAACATAGGAGGGATGTGGGTGGCCTTACTGTTATGTACAAGGCAAATATTGGATCCACTTCGAGGACAGCGTGAAACAAGCTTTTATGCCACAAGACGGGCAGAAAGCAGCAACTTCACTCTGGCTGTACCCTTCTCCAGAACATCACTCCATCTGAGATCATACATACCCAGGATGACTAAGAGTATGGAACACATTCGTACAGCATAATGATGTCAACGAGATAGTCAGTTGATCAAATGAAAATGCTGGCCCACAGATGGCTCCAACTTCATCCTGTTTCCTACTTGTATGTCTCATAACAATAAAAATGCTTTCAAATGAGCTGATGTAGGTAACAGCTCTTAGCTTGCCAATAAAGTTAGGAATCCTTAACCTGTAAATAGCTGTCAATAAAGCTAGGGATCCTTAACCTTGTCAAACCCTGTGTAAAAAAAAAAAAAAAAAAAAAATTGAGATATAGAGAGAGAGAGATTGAGATATAGATTGAGAGATTGAGATAGAGAGATGGAGATTGAGATAGAGATATATAGAGATGAGGTGCCCTGTTCCACTAAAAATTCAGTGGCCATACTGGCCAGTTAGATATATTGGATTAGCAGAGGGTTAGCAACCCAGGATAACCCAAGAAGGAAAATTAAATATTTATTGTGATCCTTTGATCTCTGCCAGGATCCACAACAAAGTACGTATACTAGTTTTCTTCCAGGTTAAAGTCAGAGTCCAACAGCTGTGAGCCAAAGATGCTAAAACTAGGTAATTGGTAAGTTGGCACACTTGCATGATGACTACCCCCATTGTTCTCTGCCCAGGCCCGGTATGCTTATGCCCACCCTGTGATCCAGAATTGGTTAGTGTCTCAATGTGTGGAATAGATTGGCATCTAATATAATATCTAGGCTATGTTGAGAGGAATGAACAGGCAGAAACAAAGGCAAAAGCTGCTGTAGTGAGCTTACTTTAAAGTAGACTTTAGCCTTGGTAACCTGGGCAATGTCGAGGTAGTGGGCCCTACAGACTGGAAGCAAACTGTATAGTTGGGCAGGACGTGGGTGTTAAGTCTTTCAAGGATAATTGCAAACCAACCCTGCAATTAAGACTTGGGTACACCTCTCAGTCACCTGTTTGCAGGTGCTCCTGCTCCCCCCTTTACCCTCTGTAGCTTTTGGCATGCTCAAGATAGCACACAGTTTACCTGTGCATTGGGCCTTTATCTTCTAGTCAATTTTGAAATTGCCGGTAGGTATTAGGGGAAGTCTTTTGACTTAAATAATTTAATGGTATTTTTAACTGATACTGCTTATTTTAACATGATAGAATTTTAGCACTTGTTTATGGCCTTTATTATTTTTTTGTTGCTGAGTTCTGAGTAACTTTACAATCATCAAAGTAATTGAGAAACTAAATGCTGCCTCTGAATTTGCTGCACTACTAGCTTCTGCAAGCCTCAGAATACCTTAGAAGCAAAGTCCCTTAGGTCTACAATACTTTGTGATAAAACTGCCTTCAAGGAGAAAATCCTTTGCTGTGATATGACTTGATCAGAGGAATTAGATCTCTTGTCCCCTTCTACTTGAGGGAAGTTCCTTGACGTTGGTAAGGCAAGGGCTATCCAAAAAATTGGTTCTGTTCTCCTATTGGCAATCGGAGGGCTTAGAGGGCAAAACTGAATTTTTGCAGCTGGGAATGGTATGACGACATGGGGATGAATATTTTTATAACTGCATTTCATGGGAGTGGTAAACCCAAAGCGGTCATACAGTTACTTTAGAAATGGTGGCAGATTAAATCAAAGTTAAGGAAGGGTAGCTAAAATTCTTGTGATAAAAGCCCTTCACCAGCGTAGTCAGCTTCCTTATGGAAGTTTGATGTAATCTTAAAACCTTTAGGGGAAAGAAGGGTGGGGGGGGTGAGAATTAAGGTCTTATGAGGTTTTCTTTTTAGGTCTTAGGATGTGGTGCAGGTGCTTTAGAAAACTGGAGAGGACTGTTTGACAGGAAAATTAAAATGACAAATGACCTCTTCAGTTTAAAAGGACAAAATCGTGATAAATGAGCACAAGGCATTTTGGTCAGGGACAACAGAAGTTTCACAAATGAAACCCTTCAACGGAAGTTACGTTGATGCTGCTGAGGGGCTCATGATCTAAGGAACTGGACTTTACCTTCCCTTCCTTGGAACTAAACTGAATGCCTCTTAATTTCCAGATACTATGGCCCTACAGATTCAGAGCTTCCCCGTGAATAATAAATAAAATGCAACCGAACTCGTGTCTAATCATAAACCTTGCAAGCCTTTGGAAAGCCTTATTAAAAATGGTGTACAGTCTGCGTGGAAAGTTGTAACACCAGCTGCAGGTCACGTTTATTTATTTATTTATTTATTTATTTATAATTTGAGCACACATACAGAGGTACAAAAAAATACAGATAAGAGCAGCATGCCAAAGCCACTTATACTATGCATAGCATTACGGGCTGGCTTAAAATTAACTTAAGATTAACTAAGCAATGATGAAATCAGTGAAAAACATTAATGTAAACAGATTACTATAAAGCACAAGTGAGTATTACAAAGACAGGTCATATGGTTGCATGCATTGTTGTAAATTCAGTAAAATGGAGTATTCTGTTAGGTAGTGTATTTACAAAAAATAATAAAGTTAGATTGGGTTTTAGGTTTAACATTTATGTGATATAATTGTGAGAAACATTTAAGATATACAATTTATAAGGTTCAGTTATTCAGTATTTATTTGGTTTTGGGTGAGTAAGTGATCTTTGAGAAGAGACTTGAATTTATAAACAGGTAGTGTTTCTTTTATATTTACAGGTAATGAATTCCAGATTTTAGGGCCTTTTATGTGCATTGAGTTTTTGCATAGCGTGAGATGGACACGAGGAATATCAAAGAGTGATCTGTGCCTTGTGTTATGGTCATGTGTTCTGTTGAGGTTGGCAAGGAGATGTTTGAGGGGAGGGTTAATATCAGAGTTGAGTGTTCTATGTATGTAATAGGTGCAGTAATAAGTATGGATGTTTTGTATGGTGAGTAGGTTGAGTGTATTGAATATTGGTGGAGTGTGCTGCCTGTAGTGAGAATTTGTTATCATTCTAACTGCAGCCTTTTGTTGGGTAATTAGTGGTCTGAGATGGTTACTTGTTGTTGAGCCCCATGCACAAATTCCATAGGTGAGATAGGGGTAAATAAGAGAGTGATATAGGGCCAGGAGGGCTGACTGTGGAGCATAGTACCGTATCTTCGATAGTATGCCTACAGTCTTGGAAATTTTCTTAGAAATTTGTTGTATATGTGTATGAAATTTGAGTCTATTATCAAGGTGGATTCCTAAGAATTTTCCCTCTGTTAGCTTTGTGATAGGTGATCCGTTTATCATTATGTTAAGAGGGACATCTGTAGCTCTGTTACCAAACTGAATGAAGTAGGTTTTGTCAATGTTTAGTGTAAGTTTGTTAGTACTCATCCAGATAGATATTTTCTGTAATTCGGTATTTACAGTATTGGCTAGCGTGACTGGGCTCGGGTGGGAGAAGACGTTTGATCAATAAAAGGTGAAGCATGAAACACAAAACAGATGGATGAAGGTTGGACTTTACAGATATCTTGGGGAAACTCTTAGACCAGTTGCATGGGGCCATGCACCTTAGCTTGTCCACCTTTGGGTTAATCTGTGCTATGTTTAATGAAGCTCAAATGATGCATTTGATGCTAGAAAACAAAGCACTGTCCTCTTATAACAATATCAATCAAAAACGTCATTTGAACTTCACCGAACGTAGTGTAAAGTCTGACCCAAGGGCAGATGAGGCCACTCTCTTGAAGCTGTATGCATAGCCCAACTTGCAACTGATGTACGTTTATAAAGATTTTTTGAGCAGCACTGTATGACCCTTACAGGTTTAGCGCTTTGCTATTATAATTAAGATTTCTAGAAAGGTCCCAATTTCAACAATCTGTTGCCATCTGTAGTTGGTGTTACAACGTTCCTCTGTGCTCCACCCTCCCAGCTGAACTTGGAGCCCAACAAGGGAAGGCACCAAACATAAACAGTAGTATACAAAGTGACAGATAATACGGCAACAACTGTAATATATTTTTTTTCATGTAAATTTTATAGGCTAAGAGCTGTTATCCTCGGCTCATTACAGAGCCCAGCCCTATCTTAAGTTATTCTACCACCCCCCAGGATGCGACCCGCAACAGTCACCTAACACCCAGGTACATACATCAAGGTGAACAGGGACAGCAGGTGTACGGAAACATGCCCAACGTTTTCACCCATGCCGGGCATCGAACCACGGACACTGTACATGAGTTTAGTGCGCTGCCAACTGAGGAACGGGACACACCAACTACTGCCTTTATCAATCCAAAAAGAGTAAAAAAAATAATTACTGGAGACATTGGAAGACCTGAAAAAGTAGATCAGCCTGTTAGCCTTGATTAATCTGAAGTAGATGCCTGAGGACGGACACCTGTATATCAGAACTGGTGAGGTGAACCAGGTAGATGACCTCATAAGTGGGCAGAACCCACTAGTGGAAGTAGGCTACGCAAAACAGGTCAGACAAGCGTTATTTGAATTCTCTGTAACAAGATACCAAAAACCTGCTCTCAGGCGAATATATTACTGACATACAAAACAACGTCTCTGTATTGGAGACCCCACACTAGTCTCTGACCTCCACATATTCTTTCTTCAGCACATCGCACCCTGCAGGCGCTATGACCCTTTTAGGTTTAGCGCTTAGTTTGATTATATTATTATTCTGTATTGGAGTGATAATCACTGGTTTGCGAAACTCCACAAGAGATGCACATGCAAGAATCTTTACCTAACCTTTAACTTTGACGCAAAATCCATTTGACGTTTTTTCTTGTCAACGACACAGCTGTTTTTTACTTTGATTATATTTTCCCTTTATCACTCCCCCACTATCCTTACTGAGTCTGCCTCTTATATATTCCTAACTCCATGATGTCCTGGTGGCCTGGTGGCTAAAGCTCCCGCTTCACACACGGAGGGCCCGGGTTCGATTCCCGGCGGGGTGGAAACATTTCGACGCGTTTCCTTACACCTGTTGTCCTGTTCACCTAGCAGCAAATAGGTACCTGGGTGTTAGTCGACTGGTGTGGGTGGCATCCTGGGGGACAAGATTGAGGACCACAATGGAAATAAGACAGACAGTCCTCGCTGACGCACTGACTTTCTTGGGTTATCCTGGGTGGCTAACCCCCCAAGGTTAAAAATCCGAAGAATATCGTATCTGTGAGGAAATTATGTGGGTGAATTACACAGGTACAATACTGAATTAACACCTGACACACACAACTGAGAGCTCTGGCACATCTGAAACATTACATTTACTGCTCTAGTTGTGTCTCAGAGACAAGTGGGACTTTTAACAACAGTGGGTCACTGCTGACCTTAAACTCACACATCTGAACCTTAAATTATGTGAACATATAGTTCTTGAATTTATAAAATGAAATATTTCAGGCCAGTAACACTGGCTGTATTAAATTTGGTTTTGGACTATATACTCAGGATTATTAATTACTTGTATATATATATATATATATATATATATATATATATATATATATATATATATATATATATATATATATATATATATATATATATATATATATATATATATATATATATATATATATATATATATATATATATATATTGATAGAAATAGACACATAATTAGAAAAAAATATGAAGGACATTTAAATGTAATTACAGTACTCACCAAATTATGATCTTGATATATTCTACCGGTAGGTAACTAACATTATCCAATAAATAGTTAAATTATCTGTTGTTTGAGAATTAACACAGTGGGAAGCGAAAACACACTATTATCACTTACAAGGTGTTCAATTCATCTCGTTAACACCGCGTCTCATTTTCTATTATTATCAGCACCAATCTGACAGTTGTTTCGCACACTGATACCCTTCCAGATACACCACACATTAGATCTTCCTGTCATGGTAGATTTCATGGCGATAACATTCCTGTCGACCCCGATGACCCACGATTAATTATCATCACTCGTCAACACAACACACGTTACGCCATTACCCGGATTCCCTCCCAAGCTTCGTACACAATACACCTTATTTAATTCAATAACACTTCCAGATGTGTAATACATTGTCATTATTCGAATATTAATTTCTCTTCAACATTATAATAATTACGATTTACTTAATTGATTACCATAAAAAAAAAATTATAGGGGATGTTGGTGCCTCTGTGGCCTAACATCTTTTAAAATTTACAACAACACTCCACATCTTCACTATATTATATAAACACTATTATATCCTTCAATTATCACACTAACTACAGGAGAATTATCAAAATTTTCCACACCATCTTCGAATATTTCATCTTAATACATCTTCCCTGCAGCGCTGTATGTTCCTTATGGATTTAGCACTTAAGTTTGATTTTAATAATAATAATAATAATAATAATAATAATAATAATAATAATAATAATAATAATTTTTAAGAATCATTTAAGGGGAGACTTGTGTTATTGCAGCGCACACTGATGGTTCTAAAGTCTCTGATGATGCTGGGTATGCAGCAGTTTTTCCTCACAGAATTAGAGGTTATTTACTAGATTCAGCCAATATCTTCCAAGCCTAGTTGTATGCTGTTCTCATGGCCATTATACACTGTCCACCTCGTCATTCCTAGTTGTTTCAGACTCAGTGCATCACAGGCTAGCCAGATATTTAATTCCCCTCATCCCATCGCCCTTTTGTTCACAACTTTGGTTATGAAGCATTTCTAGTAAATACAAGTCTTTTTTTTTTTTTGATGGGTTGGTGGACACTGACGTTTCTGGTAGTGAAGAGGCAGACTCGGTCAGTCAACTGTTCATGATCTCCTAGTTTCTAGATGAAGAATTAGACACGTGCAGCATCTTGGTATCTTTATTGTAGACGTTTCGCCATCCAGTGGCTTTATCATTACAAATTTAAGGACATAATGAGAAGACTGTAGAACTATATCCCCTCAAGGAAGGTTCCTTGATGTTGGTGAGGGGCTCTTGATTTAGGGAATTGGATCTGTGCTCCAGTTCCCCGAATTAAGCCTGAATGCCTTCCACATCCTCCCCCCCCCATGCGCTGTATAATCCTCCGGGTTTAGCGCTTCCCCCTTGATTATAATAATAATAATGTAGAACTATATTCAATAAAGATACACAGATGTTCAGTATGTGTCTTAATTCTTCATCTTATCGGTATTGTATACCATACATGTACAGTCTCCCAATTTCCCACACTATTTTTCAGTGATCTCTCAATAATTCCACAACCGTTGGCAACAACGGTGGTTCACGATAGACCACGAAAAAAATTGTTAAACCACATTTGGGTTTCTGGCCACCTTCCCAGCACTCTCGTGTTGGTGAGACTACACTCTCCTGCCTACGTAGTTTTTATGAAAAGTCTGTGTTAACGGGACATTTGCTGAGGTCAGCTTGTGTGTCTGGGTGTTGAAGATGTATGAAGTTGTTCCTGCATACTCTGACTGCCAGGACAATGTAGTAAGACTTGACAAATTGATATTACAAGTCTGTAGATTTATAAAGATGAGTTGTTTCCTAAATCCTACAGTAGTGGCACGATGGCCAGTATCTGATTGTAGTCTGACAGAAAACAATTTATTCTAACTCGACCACCGTTGTCAACAGTTACGAAATCGAGGCATGGAAAATAGTCTACGAAAAGAACATTCCTGCGGTAGTGGCAGTTCATGAATAATAATAATATCTTTATTTGTACATGTACAAGGTATACAGGCGTGGCTGACATCATGACATAAAACTGTACAGAAAGCCCCTTGTTATGCAGAGCATTTCGGGCAAATTAGGTCAGTTTTGTCCCAGGATACAACCCACGCCAGTCGACTAATACCCAGGTACCCGTTTTACTGATGGGGAACATAGACAACCGGTGTTAAGAAACCAATGTTTCTACCCTCGCCGGGAATCGAACCGAGCTCGCCGTGCGAAGCGAGAGTTTTAGCCACGGGGCGGGTGAGCATCAGGTGTCCAGGGACCTATAGACAAGGTTGAGAACAACAGTGTTCATAGGTAAAATGTGTAAGTCATGTGACACCCTAACAAAATTTACATAGTATAAGTGATGTCTGAGATGGAGCCAGGTGGTCATTGGGGTCACCTGTGAGGGGGCTTTCGATCCAAGAAAATAGACTTCTACCCTCCTTCCTTTGATCTGTGGTGTCCGTAATAGCTAGTAATAAAGCTTCCAGCTATGTTCAGCAGCGCTGTATGACCCTAGTGGGTTTAGTGCTTGGTTTTGACGATAATAATAATCCAGGTATGTTCAACAGCTAAGGTCGGGGTATGTGATCTCAATCTTAAAATAATGAATCCTATGATACTCCAATACTGAAACTATGTACTGTGCCAAAACAAAAGCATTCACATTGCTAAACTCACAAACTAGTATTTAGTCACTTAGCCATAATACCAACTTACCTCATAATTTGTAATATTTTAAAATAAAGAATTAAACTAAGTCTGCCCGAAATGCCTAGCCATGCTAGGCGTTCTAGTGGTACACTCTGTAATCATTATTTAACTACATGTAAACCACACAACAACCAAATTCTGTAAATTCAACATTGTAATCTTTATAGAGGATAAACTTTGAATTTGAATTTGAATTTGAATTCATCAAATGTCTCAGAGTTCCTGTGTAGGACACACATTATTCAGGTCATGTTTCACTCTCCAGCTTTTTCAGGCTCCAGGAGAGCAAAACGTTGCCGCAATAAAATGTCGCATTAGTTGCACTTGTGTCTTTTTAAGACACGTGGATCAGGAAGCTAGGAAAACAATGGTAAACACTGGCACACCTGACACTCGACAAGGTGAGCCTCGCTCACCTTACAGGTGACCACGAATTACCTGACTCCATCTCAAACCTCACTTGCACTGTTAGTTCATCATCTGACTCTTACCCATTTTGACTATATGTAATGTAGTCAAGGTCCCAGGACTGAAACGTTTCCCGAAAAAAATATATCCTGGTGTTTGCTCACAGAATCTCTTAAACTTTTTAAGTGGAATATGAAGCACAATCATCACCAGCAATACTTAGAAGTGGAAGATGAACCACAGACATCACCAGCAACACTTAGAAGTGGAAGATGAGCCACAGTTATCACCAGCAACACTTAGAAGTGGAAGATGAGCCACAGTCATCACCAGCAACACTTAGAAGTGGAAGATGAACCACAGACATCACCAGCAACACTTAGAAGTGGAAGATGAGCCACATCAGGACAAGGAACGGACCGCCACATTTCACAACCAATTATTGCGGCAACTGGTTTTGTGATGCGGAAGATTCAATTAGCGCAGTGCAGACTTGAGGTGATACCTGTATATACACCGAGAGGTGTATATCTCTGTGTGTATACACTGATAGGTGTATATTTTTGTGTATATACACTGAGAGATCCAATTATAATTTCTCTTCGGTCTGTATCTTGGAGCAAAAGGCATTGGTAATAAACTATTTTATATTTCAAGAAGCGATGAACGCGTCTGGGTCAACCAGTTTAAGTATTAGTGAAGGCTCGATTCTCCGTCCGCTAGTCACGACCTAGTGTTTAACTACTCAGGTTGTTTGTTTTCCGGTTAATAAAACAAGGAATAGGAAATAATATTTATTGGATTGTGTTTGTAATTCTCATCATAATTATTGAGGTGACACAAGCCTAGTGTTCTCACTTTTGTGACGTTTATTCTGTTCATCAGTTCTGAGACAAGGAGTGACACAGTCCACAACAAATTACACTTGTTTTGTATTCTTTTTTGAACAGTGTGGACTCAAGCATGTGTCAGAGTCCATGTTGAAGAGTCACGTGGGTAACCCTCACTCATCTGCTTCCACTGATGCACACTAAGCCAGCCTCCCCTAGCCCAATTCTAATCCAGACTAATCTAGCTTATAATTACTTGGTTTATCCCAAGCCTGGCCTCACCAGCGCTAGGTCCCAGACCACCTAGCCAACAAGGACCCACCAGCCACCTCCCTGTGTTCCTGGATAGGCACAGGTCTCGCTAAAAAATGTAAATGAATAACGTTAATTTATTCACTAACGTGAACGTTACATGTATTCACAAATGTCTATAGATGGCTTGACGTCGGAGAGGGTCTCTTGACTGGTCTAACTACCTGGAGGGTGTTCCGGGGGTCAGCGCCCCCGCGGCCCGGTCCATGACCAGGCCTTTTGGTGGATCAGAGCCTGATCAACCAGGCTGTTACTACTGTGCGAATCACAACCTGGTTGGTGAGGATCTGACTTAGGAACTTATCCAGTTCTCTCTTGAAGACAGCTCAGGGGTCGTGTAGCAATCCTACATTTGTATGTTGGAATGCTGGTGAATAATCTTTGGTTCCTTACATTTAGTGTTCTCTCAGTGTACTCGCAATAATCCTGTTTTTCATTAAGTGTATGTTACATCATCTGTCGAGGCTTTTGTTTTCGTAGGAATAAATTAAAACCAAGCGCTAAACCCAGAAGTCATGCAGGCTTTTGTAGGAAGTGATTTCTGTGTGCAGATTTGGGACCAGTCCCTCTAGGATTTTCCAGGTGTACACTATAATGTATCTTTCACACCTGACTTCCAAGGAGTTCAGGTTGATTTCTAAAGTTGCCTGTCTTAAATGGGCTGTCATTGTACAGCAATATTCTAGTCTAGAGATAACAAGTGACTTTAAGTGGATCATCACCACTGACTTGGAATCCCTTGTTTTTAAGGTTCTCATTATTCATCCCATCATTTTCTTCGCGGGTGTGATGACACCGCTGTGACCCTTGAAGGTGAAATCTTCTCATATTACCACTCCTAAATCCTTCATATTAGTTTTTTGCTCTTTTGTGTGGTTAGAATGTGTTGTATACTCCGTTCTAGCTTTTATTTCATCAAGTTTTCCATAAAGAAGTAACTGAAATTTGTCCCCATTGAACATAGTTTTCTGCGGCCCATTGAAAAACTTTGTTTATATCCGCTTGAAGATTTATAGCGTCCTCAGTGGATGACACTCATGCAGATTCTAGTATCGTCTGCACAGGATGATACAATGTTATGATTTACGTCTTTATATCGAACATGAGATGCAAATCAAAGCAGCATATCTATCTTTGCAGACAACACTACAATTTAGATGGGAGCGCCTTCATCTCGGTGAGAGGTTCCTTGATGATGCCTCGCCGCCGTTGAGGAGCTCTTGATAGTGCCTAGATGCCGTCAAGGGCCTCGTGATCTAAAAAATTAGATCACTGCTTATTTCTTGGATCAATCAAGGTTTCCTGCCATTTCCCCAGGTTCTGTATGACGCCTCTGAGTTTAGCGCCTCCAGATGATTATAAGAATAATGACACATAAACAAATACATCACACGTTGGATCGAGGCCAGTGTACCCAGTCGCCGGTGTGAGATCCAACCCGGCTAATACAAATTAGATCCCACGTGACTCCAGTTTTTTTCCCAAATTTCTCTTATTTGTCATTTATTTATAACGCTAAAAACCACTTGCCTTATTGACCAACGGTCGTACGTAATACATACAGCGTGACCTTATGACTACTTAACATTGTTTACCTTGCCAGCTCCAAAGCTAACTTATATTGCACTAATATAGTGGTGCCAGGGATGTCTAGCTTGACAGGGAAGCTGAGACAGACTGAAATATTTTGTTTGTCTCTTTAGCTGAAAGGGAGAGGGTCTGGCCGTGTCTTAGCTGAGAGTGAGAGGGGTGTGGTGGTTGTGTCTTAGATGGGAGGGAGAGGGTCTGGTTGTGTCTTAGCTGAGGGGGAGAGGGTCTGGTTGTATCTTAGCTGAGAAGGAGAGGGTCTGTTTGTGTCTTAGTTGAGAAGGAGAGGGTCTGGTCATATCTACCTGAGGAGAGGGTATGGTTGTGTCTTAGCTGAGAGGCAGAGGGTATGGTTGTGTATTTTGCTGAGAGATAGCTTGAGGTTATCTAGTACTTTGTACGTATAGCTGAGGTGTGGGATGAAGCTGAGAGAGAATCGCTCTCAGTACATTTCGTGGTGTGTGTACTCAAATGCCCATTTTCGTAACTAAAGTTGCGCTAATGCCCATCACTATGACTTTCATCGCTGCTAATTGAGACCATCACTCTCAGCTGAGATCTTCACTGTCAGCTGATTTCTATGTCAGCTGAGACCTTATGACTGCTCACAGCTCTTCTCAGCGTTTCAGTCAGCCTCTTAGCACTACAACTAGTCCTCTCAGCACTACAAGTAGCCCTCTCAGCACTACAACCATCCCTCTCAACACTACAACCAGCCCCTCTCAGCGCTACAACTAGCTCATTTGGCACTACAACCATTTCTCTCAGCACTACAACCAGCCCCTCTCAGCACTACAACCAGCCCTCTCAGCACTACAACCAGCCCCTCTCAGAACTACAACCAGCCCTCTCAGCACTACAAGCCCTCTCAGCATTACAACCAGCCCTCTCAGTACTACAATCAGCCCTCTCAGTACTACAACTAGCCCTATCAGCACTACAATCATCCCTCTCAGCACTACAACCAACCCTCTCAGCACTATAACTAGCCCTCTCAGAACTACAACTAGCCCTCTAAACACTACAACCAGCCCTCTCAGCACTACACCTAGCCCTCTCGGCACTACAACCAGCCCTCTCAGCACTACAACCAGCCCTCTCAGCACTACAACTAGCCCTCTCAGCACTACAACCAGCCCTCTCAGCACTACAACTAGCCCTCTCAGCACTACAACCAGCCCTCTCAGCACTACAACCAGCGCTCTCAGCACTACAACCAGCGCTCTCAGCACTACAACTAGCCCATTTCAGTCAAGTATCTGTCGCAAGATAAGCCCCAGCACCATACTAACCTAACAATGCCCATCCGGTGGTACAGCTGTTTATCACAGACTCTCTTGATCTAAGGACGTGGAGGTCTCCGCCGAAATCCTCGGATCGAACCTGATTCCCTACCAGTGCCCCATGCGTCGTATGATTCCTATGGGTTTACCGCTTATTCCCCAAGAAGTGGGGTTGTTCATAGGTGATGGCTCACTGAGGAACAAGGTTCTGGAGGTTGTACAAGTGCTTAAGGATCTCACTCCAGAAGTTCTGTGGAGGGGGAGGTGGAGGCAGGTTGGAGGTATCAGGAGTGGAGGTCTCCTGGTGAGGGAGGTAAGGCCACAAGCCTCCTGGAGGTGGGAAGAACGAAATTGCAGGTCTACTGCCTGCTGGAGTCTCCTGTGGTGGGTCACTGGCGGTGTATGTGTCACTCCAGGTGGAGGGTGTCTTGTCACTGCCTGTACTCTGGTCACTGCCTGTACTCTGATCACTGCCTGTACTCTGGTCACTGCCTGTACTCTGGTCACTGCTGGCACTCTGGTCACTGACTGCACTCTGGTCACTGCTGGTACTCTGGTCACTGCTGGTACTCTGATCACTGACTGTACTCTGGTCACTGCTTGTACTCTGGTCACTGCTAGTACTCTGGTCACTGATTGTACTCTGGTCACTGACTGTACTCTGATCACTGCTTGTACTCTGGTCACTACTGGTACTCTGGTCACTGACTGTATTCTGGTCACTGCTTGTACTCTGGTCACTGCCTGTACTCTGGTCACTGCCTGTACTCTGGTCACTGCTTGTACTTTGGTCACTGCCTGTACTCTGGTCACTGCCTGTACTCTGGTCACTGCCTGTACTCTGGTCACTGCTTGTACTCTGATCACTGCCTGTACTCTGGTCACTGCCTGTGCTCTGATTATTGCCTGTACTCTGGTCACTAATAGCTCCCTGGTCACTGTCTGTATTCTGGTAACTTTCTGTACTCTGGGTAATGTCTGTACTCTGGTCACTGCTGGTACTCTGATCACTGCCTGAACTCTGGTCACTGATAGTTTCCTGGTGACTACCTGTACTCTGGTCACTGTCTGTACTCTTGTCACTGCTTGTACTCTGGTCACTGATAGTTTCCTGGTCACTGCCTGTACTCTGGTCACTGCTTGTACTCTGGTCACTGCCTGTACTCTGGTCATTGCCTGTACTATGGTCACTGTTTGTGCGCTGGTCACTGCCTGTATTCTGGTTACTTCCTGTACTGTTGCCACTGCTGGTACTTTGGTCACTGCTTGTGCTCTGGTCACTGCCTGTACTCTGATCACTGTCTGTACTCTGGTCACTGTCTGTACTCTGATCACTGTCTGTACTCTTGTTACTGTTTGTACTCTGTTTACTTGTGCTCTGGTCACTGCTGGTACTGCGATCACTGCTTGCGTCTTCCACCTGTCCCACATCTGAGTCCTTCAACCCCTCTGTGTCGACATAATGACCAGGTCTCAGCCTATCAGAGGCGTCCTGGAGACGAGTAGTGGCTCTACTTCCCACAACATCATTTTCACCCACTAACGCGGCACCTTCACTTGCATACTGATCATGTTCAGCTGTCAAACCATCATCGTCTCTATTGACAACTTGACCTCTGAGATCGTCAACAATGTGCTGCAATGTCTGTCGAAGTGTGTTCTCGTGTATTGGTATGTGTGATTTTTCAACTGAAGTGTAATCTTCATCCATGAAGGCGTAATCAATTGGTGGTGGTTGTGGGTTGAGTGAGGCACTGGAGGCAGGTTTGTGTTCCTGTGATTGGCTGCCGGGAGTGGCTGCTTGCACCTTTGATTGGCTGAGGTTTGCCTCAAGGATGGACACTGTTGGCTGGTTGAGTGAAGGTTCTGTGTCCAGTACTTGTATGGGGTTGCTCGCTATTGGCTGTGGTTGTGTATCCTGCAGATGTACGTTACTTGCTAGTAGCTGTGGTTGAGTGTCTTGCGGACGCATGTTGTTCGTCAGGGGTGGGGGACTGAGGGCAGTGCTCGGTGCTCCCTGCAGAGGACCCTGACGGAGTGAGTGCAGGGGGGACACTGCTGGCGGCCACAGGGCTGCCTCGCCCGCAGGCAAGCGAATGAAAGGGTGGTCATACGCACTCTGCAGGTGAGAGATTATATCTTCTACAAACTGTGACTCTTCAGAGTCCGAGATTTCGTTATCTGTGGACTCAGGAGGACCCACCTGTGCCGAGAACTCTTCGGACCCAGTGCTATCGTGGGAACTCAGAGACGGGGTTTCTGGTGGACGAAGTGGTTTTGGACGAGGCCGGTTGACAGGACGAAGCAAGTTCGTCTTAGTCTGGTTGGATGGTGTGTTGAGTGCGTCCTCTCGATGAGGTATGACGCTATCAATGTCGTTCAGAGTTGGGGCGCTGGAGGTCTCAGAACTGATTCTTGGGTCATCCTGCTCTTGTGGTCTTGGTCTAGGAAGACCGATGTAGGACAACAGAGGTTTGAGAGGCTTGGGTGGGTTGAAGAGCTGAGGGCGTGGCTGGTTAACAGGACGGAATGGGCTGGGAATGGGTCTGCTATGATACTGGGTCCTGTATGGCCTGTGGGCAGGCCGCGGCCTTGACCAGTACACTTGTGGGTGTGGCTGGAACGTGGGCGGCAACCACTGGGAGGGGCGGGCGTTGACAGACTGCTGAGGAAGAGGGTAAGCGATAGGTGGGCGTCCCGTAGCTACTGGTGGTGCTGTCTGTGGTTTCGCCGGATCTTCGTCAGCCAGGGGCGTCGAGAGCTGTGTTGTAGGTGGCTCACTTAAAGACGTCGTAGGCGGTGGGGGTGTTACAGAGGTCTGTGTGAGAACTGGACTTGATGGTGTGGGTGTTGGGGATGTAGAGGTGGTTGTAGGTGGCGGAGGTGTGGATGACCACCATAGTGGAGGGGATGTTGAGCTCACGATGTACGACAGAGAGGAAGTAGTAGTAGTAGTAGTAGTTGTTGTTGTTGTTGTAGTAGTTGGGGGTCCAGGCGTGATGTTTGAGCGTCCAGACGTAGTGAGTGGGTGTGTAGACGTGGTGGGTGGGTGTGTAGACGTGGTGGGTGGGTGTGTAGATGTGGTGGGCGGGCGTGTAGACGTGGAGGGTGGGTGTGTAGGCGTGGCTGAATTTTCAGGAGCAATGGATGCTTGACGAGGGACGATGTTGATCTGAAACAACAGGCGTCAAACATTATTACCAAGCACTGGTAAGCCTCCGTTGCTGCAACAGAATCAACAGCAACTACAACGGAAATTTCAAGTCACTATTACAGAAACATCAGTCCCTACAACAGAAACTTTACTCACTGAAACAAGCTACAGCTACTAAAACAGACACTTCAGTTACTACAACAGAATCTTCCGCTAATACAACAGACATTTCAGCCACTAAACAAAAACGCTTCAGTCACTATATCAGCTCTGCAATAGAAGCTACAGCAGAATCAACAATAACTACAACAGAAGCAACAGTCACACCAAGAGATGCATACCAAGCATTGTTGACAATAGTATCAAATACCGACAAATTGAAGATTAAGACACATGTGCAACAGTTGAGTATCTTTATTGATGAAACATATCGCCTACACATTAGGCTTCTTCAGTCAAATACAAAGGTAGCATGGTCGTTCCAGACTATTGAACTGAACTCTTTTTCCAGGCTGAGGGACTGACCACCTCATATACTTTTTCTCCGAGGTTGATGGACTGATTATATCATCTTTATTTCATTACTGCACTTGCTTCCTCTGTATTTGACTATAGAAGCCTACTGTGTAGGCGAAACATTTCATCAGTGAAGATACCCAACTGTTTTACATGTGTCTTAATCTTCAGCTACACTTACTTTTTGGCCAGGACGGACGATACGGTAACCTCCTGCGTCTGCCACGTAATGTGTGACATGTTGCTTGCCCAGGGCGTCGTGCCAGCCGTAGCGACCCAGAACTACGCCGTCGGGGTGTCGTTCCTCGTGTCTCCACTGGTGGTCGTCACCGTAGCCGAACTTGTACGACCCTGGTGGCAGGAACGACACTTCTCAGACGACTTGGAACTCTCAGGCAATGTGCTGGTAAAATGCTCTAGATTCAAGGAAGTGGAGTTTTCCTCCTCTTACAACGCTTCCACGTGATTTTAGTAATTAATCTGGAGGCCCACAAAGCAAGTTTGAGTTGAAATTTGGATAATTTGTGTTTCGACACAATATGCCATCAATTATCGGTATGTATATTGTAGCTAAAATTTCGAATATGTGAGAAAATGTCTCAGACCTCCATGAAAAATGTAATAAAAATAAGAATAATATATTGAAAAACTAACTAATCCCACAAAATATTTACGAGGCCCCAGAATTTAGGATAAAATTTCCCTCTGAAAGTGTTACTGATATACAGATCTTGTACTGGAAGGAGTGCCAGAACACACTCACTTGTCTTCTGGTACTGGAAGCAGTGCTAGAACACACTCACCTGTCTTCTGGTACTGGAAGCAGTGCTAGAACACACTCACCTGTCTTCTGGTACTGGAAGGAGTGCCAGAACACACTCACCTGTCTTCTGGTACTGGAAGCAGTGCTAGAACACACTCACCTGTCTTCTGGTACTGGAAGCAGTGCTAGAACACACTCACCTGTCTTCTGGTACTGGAAGCAGTGCTAGAACACACACACTTGTTTCGTGGTACCGGAAGCACTGCTAGATCACACTCACCTATCTTCTGGTACTGGAAGCAGTGCTAGAACACACTCACTTGTTTCTTGGTACCGTAAGCACTGCTAGAACACACTCACCTGTCTTATGGTCCTGGAAGTGGTACTGGTAGATGTTACTGGGGTCCCCGCGGTGCTCGACCGGGTAATCAGCTAAGGGCTGGGCTCTGGATTCCACTGATCTTCCGAGTGGAATAGTCAGTAAGTCTTCCTTCTTCTTGTCCTGTTCGAAAGCAAAATACAGCGTGTTTTCCAAATGATCCACTTCTGTCTTTAATTTTGTCTTCGTTTTCTTCTTTGTTTTGCCTTCAATACGCAATGTCTTGTTATCTTTGGGTGGCGTGGTGATGTCATCTGCTTCTTCGCCGACCAGATCGTGTCTAAATGTGACCGGCAGTTCGAAGACTTCCTCAGATGAAGGGAAATGAGCCAACAGAGGTTTATTTACTGATTTATCTGAAGAACTGTGAGTATTTAGTTGATCTTTGTACAAGGAACCTTCAGTGACAGTCTCAATATATGGCTGAGGGCCAAGAGAACTCTTCGTATCAAACTCACTGTCCCTCGCTTCAACAGACATCTGGATCTCTTGATCACCAACTGAGGTTTGGATCTCTGGAAAGTTATCAGCAGTGGTCTGGGCATCTGGAAGGGTATTAGCAGTGGTCTGGGTGTCTGGAAGGGAATCAGCAGTGGTCTGGGTGTCTGGAAGGGCATCAGCAGTGGTCTGAATGCCTAGAAAATCAGTAGATGTTTGGATCTCAGGAAGATTGCTATTCAAGATCTGGGGGTGTGGAACGTCAGTAGCAGACGTCTGAACGTCTGGAAGGTCAGGAGCAGTAGTCATTACGTCTGGAACGTCAGCAATGGAAGTTTTGTTGTATGGAAAGTCACCAGCAGATGTCTGGACATCTGGAAGGTCATCAGGAGAGGTCTGGATGTCTGGAAGATGGCCAACAAGAGTCCTTGTGACTGGAAGAGCATCAACAAAGATCTGGATATGTGGACTGTCACTAGCGGAAATCAGAGATTCTTGAATGTCTCCAGCAGCGTTCTTAGTTTCTGAAAGATCACGATCAGAACTAGTGTTTGAAAGATTACCATCAGATTTCCGAATATCTTGAAGATAACCATCGGTCGTGTGTGTGCCTATCTCTAGATGATAATCAACAGAAGATTCTGCTTCTAGATTACTAGAACTCTGGCGTTTTGGAAGATCGCCAATTGAATTTTTGCCATTTGGAAAATGAACAGAAGAGTTCTGGTTTTCTGACAAATCAACAGAAGTCTGGGTATTTGGAAGTTCGTCAGTAGAGGTTGTGGTATCTGTAAGCTCAATAACAGCAGTTTCTGCAAGATTATCAGCAGGACTCTGGGTATCAGTAACTTCTCCAGCAAATGTTAGATTTTCTGAAAAATCGTCATTTGAGGTTTGGATTAAGGAAAGCTCACCAGTTGAGGTAAAAGTTTCTGGAAGCTCACTAGGAGAGACCATGTTGTCTGTAATGTCGCTTACAGAGGTCTGAATGTCGTAAAGGTCACCAATAGCTACCTCGGTGACTGACAGATTCTCAGCTGGACTCTGGGTTTCTGGAAAATCACCAGACGTCTGGATGGCTGGAATATCAGTCATTTGGGTAACTGGAAGATCACCAGATATCTGTATAACCGGAATATTACCAAACGTCTGGGTATCTGGAAGATCACCAAACGCCTGAGTGGTTTCAAGATCACCAACAGAGGTCTGAGTTTCTGGAAGGCCACTAACTGGCAGGACACCAGCAGAAGTCTGGGTGTCTGTAAGCTCGCCAGAAAAAGTTAAGATTTCTGGAACGCCAGCTGAGGTTTGAGTTTCTGGAAGCTCACCAACTGAAGTCTGGTTGTCTGGAATAGTAGTAACGAAAACCTGAATATCTGGAAGATCACCACTTGAGATGTGCACATTTGAAAGTTCACGAAAAGACTGGTTGTCTGAGACATCACGAACAGAAGATTGATTGTCCGGAAGCTCCCGAACAGAAATCTGACTGTTTGGAAGATCACGGCCAGAAGTCTCTTTGTCTAGTAGATCACCACCAGAGGTTCGTGGTGCTGGAGAGGGATCAGGAGCATGGTTGTAGCGAGGTACTTTGTCGTGTCTGAGAAAGGTGAAGTGCCCAGCAGGGTGAGGCTGCTGCAGGTCGGAGTTAGCTGCCTGAAACATCATTAACTGGATGTCTGCTGGCGGGGCGCCGTCGGCGGGAGGACTGCGACGAAAATTATATGTAAATTGGTAAATAAATAAGCAGAAAATAAGTAAGCAAGAAAATAAGTACATTTCTATTTAGGCTTTCACTACACACAAATTCTTTAGTGTTTTTGAGGGCTCACTGATGTTATAGGCACAAATTTAACATAATATTTACACTTTCAGCAAATGTTTACACTTTGCACTTACGTTACTAATAATTTTGCGATGATATAAACATATTTAATAAAGTGGTTATTTTCATCAAACATTTCGTAATGATTTTTTTTCATGCTGAAGGTTAGGTTATGTCAATTATGAAACGTACCACAGAGAAACTGAAGGCAAGAACTTACTTGTAGTAGATGAAGGTGTGAGGAGAGTCAGGTGAAGGCCAGCAAGAGACTACTGCTGCTGCTGTTGACATCAACACTAACACCTCCTGCAGCATCTGTACATGGTAAATATGTGAGCACAGAGGTAAGACATGTGCAACGCTTAGATATCTTAATTGTCGAAACGTTTCGCCTGTTCAGCAGGTTAGATTACAGGAATGTGTTTCTTATTGTGAATGGTATATACAATATCGAAAGATTGTTGAGTAAGACAAGTACACCACTGGGCAGTTTCATCAGTCGAATTCAGATGCATTACAATCCTCGAAACAGTAGAGGTAGTCTAAGGTAATCAGTTTTTCAACCTCCTCTGTCCTTGACACACACACACACACACACACACCAGTGAAGAGGTGGCTCCAGGAGCTGTGAATCGACCCCAGCATACACATATGGTTGAGTACACACACACACACACACTGACACAGTACAAGAGGAGTGTACAGTGTGTCAACAACCTTCATGGAGACTTATAATCATATATGTAAATGTTTATGAACCACGCTAGAGTAATGAGTGTTTAGTAGTCGAGGACTGCACATCACTGCACCTCATTGCACCTCACTGCACATCACTGCACAGCACTGCACATCACTGTACATCACTACACATCACTGTGCATCACTGCACAACACTCAAAAACATTGCACAACACTGCACATCACTGAATAACAATCAACAATGCACATCACTCAACAAGACAACACAACACCGCACAGTATTACACAACACTGCACAGCACTACACAACACCACACAACACCGCACAGCACTACACAACACTACAGTGTTATGCAGTGCTAGAAACACTGACCTAATCACATATAACCATCAGGGTTTCAATAAAAGGAACGTTCTGTATAAATAATATAACTTAACCACTTTCCCTAAATAACACCCGGCTAAACACACTCATACAATGACTAGCGTGCCAAAAACAAACTTTTTCTTTTTCACTTTCCATTTTAGTCTTGAGTAGATGATTGTCATATATTATAACTGTCCGATATTGCAGCTGTCAGATATTTCGACTAATTTTAATTTTTAATGGAGTGGACTGGTAAGCTAGTGGAAGGCTTCGGTCAGATGACCAAAAGCTAAACTGATGGGTCATCTTATGACTTAGACTCGCGTCAGGAAACACTTATCCTGTTTGCTGACGAACCTTACCTAACCTAACCTAACCTAACCTAACCTAACCTAACCTAACCTTACCTAACCTAACCTAACCTAACCTAACCTAACCTTACCTAACCTAACCTAACCTAACCTAACCTAACCTAACCTAACCTAACCTAACCTTACCTAACCTAACCTAACCTAACCTAACCTAACCTAACCTAACCTTACCTAACCTAACCTAACCTAACCTAACCTTACCTAACCTAACCTAACCTAACCTAACCTTACCTAACCTAACCTAACCTAACATAACCTAACCTAACCTAACCTAACCTTACCTAACCTAACCTAACCTAACCTAACCTAACCTAACCTAACCTAACCTAACCTTACCTAACCTAACCTAACCTAACCTTACCTAACCTAACCTAACCTAACCTAACCTAACCTTACCTAACCTAACCTAACCTAACCTAACCTAACCTAACCTTACCTAACCTAACCTAACCTAACCTAACCTAACCTTACCTAACCTAACCTAACCTAACCTAACCTAACCTAACCTAACCTAACCTTACCTAACCTAACCTAACCTAATCTAACCTAACCTAACCTAACCTAACCTAATCTAACCTAACCTAACCTAACCTTACCTAACCTAACCTAACCTAACCTAACCTTACCTAACCTAACCTAACCTAACCTAATCTAACCTAACCTAACCTAACCTAACCTA